>NW_024039361.1:0-32500 GCF_016077235.1 Cyprinodon tularosa
CTGGAGACATGAAGCCAATAGGAACCTGGTGGATGTTCATTTTCATGACAAATGATCAGCAGCAAATACTCTCAGGTGTTAAATTGACTTCATGCATATTAGGGTCGGGTAGACAAACGATAGGCTAACTAGCGCTGCACACAGTGTTCCCCTTATTCCTCCAACCAGCAGCAGCCCTTAGCAAACTGGCTCCTAGTGTTCAGAGTAGCAGCCATTGGATGGACAGCACCCCCTACTGGCCGGATAGTCAGAGACATGCAGGGATACTAGTTTCAGAGTCGTTGAGGTCTTTGTAAGCTTGCAATACCTAATACTGGTCTATGCATCTGAAAGGGGGGGCATTAGGGGGAATTGTTGGTTTTTGAAACCTTAAATACCCCCCACCCCCGTTTAAGGTTGGTTTTTCTTTCCTAACATAGATGGCTTCCTTCCTCTCAAACCACCTGTCTTCTTTGTCCAAAGTGTGAACATTCTGGTCCTCCAAAGAATGTCCTTTGTCCATCAGGTGTAGATGTAGCGCAGAGTCTTGTCCAGAGGAGGGCGCTCTTCTGTGTTAGGCCAATATAAAGATCAGAGCATTCCTCTCTGCATTGAACTGCAGACACCACTCCAGGGGTTTTGTCTTTAGGATGAACTAGTCTCTGTTTAAGTCTGCTTGGTTTGAAATGTTCTGGGATTTAGTTTTTGGAGAAAATCCTCTTGAGTTTTTCAGAGAATCCAGCAACATCTGGATTAGATATGTTTTTGCGTTTAAATCCTGCTGATTTGACAAACGGCCAGTTTGGGTATCCACAGGTTTGGAGAGAATATTTGATGTTTCTGTTCTTTGTGCTTCCCTTCTGTTTTAGTAGGCAAAGCTCAGCATGATGTTGGAAGGTTCTGATGACTGAAAGTTTGTGTTCCAGTGGGTGGCGTGAGTCAAAAAGAAGATATTGGTCTGTGTGAGTGGATTTCCTATAGACTTCTAATTTAATACAAACCTGAGAGCTTAGCTGCAAACCTTAGCAGAATTTTAGAACCAAAATTAAAAATCTAATACTAAACATTAAAAACAGTCAAACTGGATACTGAAACAACATAAAATACAGTTTAAAAACATATTTGTTACACGTTTTTTAAGAAATACTGTTTGAATTGATTGAAATTCACCTTAAAAGCTAAAGAATTGGTTTCTGATTTTGCATAAACAAATCTGAGCCATTCAAACTCTTCTTCTGCTCCCAGTCTGATGTAAGGGAACAAGGCCTATAGTTCATCAGATCCAAACTGGGATCAGAACCACAGTCAGTGGTAACAGGGTTATGAGTCGGCCCAATCCCAAACTGGTCCCTAACCCTCTCTGCGTTCCGTGGAAGCGCCGCCACGTTAAGGGCCGTCCCAAACCACGTAGGGGGTAGGGCGAGTGGGCCGTTCAGCCCTGAAATAGCAAGGCTGCATCAGTGCAAACTGGCAGGAGTTTGGCAGCGGGTGTAACGGCCACCTAGCGGCGGAGGAAACGTGTGCCGGTAACTTCCACTGATTTGTTAGAAAAATAAAACAACATAGTTAATTCAAAAATGGAAGGTCCTCTTTCAACCTTTCACCTTTTTTCAATATAGGGTCAAATGGTTGATTGCATGTTCTACAGCCACGCAGATGGGACAACACTGTGTTGCCATAGCAATAACTGCATCCCTTTTCCGTTGGAGGCTGTCCCATTCTCTTTTATACCCCCCCACCTTGAATCAAGGCACCTTCCACAGCTGTGAGTGAGACTTTATTGGGAGTGTTTGTCGATAGTGAAGGGTTAGTTCTTAGGGAGCTCTTTGGGATTGGGCCATAAAATCCCCCTGACCTTTACACCAGCGCTCACACATACAGATGATCCAGAGGTTTCCTGGCTTCTGTGATGCTGCATCCAGTCTGGACTGGTTGGTTTGGATCTTCTGAAACCCCTTTAATAGAAAAGATCAGCCCTGGTCTTTCTGTTCAGACGAGTGGGTTTAAGGCGTGCTGTCTGCTCAGTGTCTCTGTCTGTGTTCAGGCATTCCCAACGTTCTGGATAACTGTCCCAAGGTTCCCAACCCCATGCAGACCGATAGAGACCGAGACGGCGTTGGAGACGCCTGCGACAGCTGCCCTGAACTCAGCAACCCCATGCAGGTGTTGTGCCACTTTAATATACGTATTTATTACCCACCCCGGTACTGGTGGTAAATGTTATTAATTTAGATATAATTTGAAATGTCATATATTGTTTGTGAGTTTGAACAATAAATGAACAAAAAAATTAATTCACCACATTTTCCATTCAAAGTATAAGAATTTATTAACAAAAATCATTCAGCTCCAAGTCAAACATATTTGCTTTAAATGTTTGACTAAAGTAATGAAACCCAACTAAACTACTATGTACACAAAGAAACAAATCTAAATAGTTGTAAACCATAATGAGTCAAATGATGCAATGATAGTTTACCTGGATTGTCAGGGTTCTGTTCGGATTTATTTTCAGTTTCTTTGTAATTTTGTGTCTTTGTAGTTGTTTTCTTTCAGTTTTTTTATTTCCTGAGTTACTCTCTGTCGCCCCCTAGTGCCTGTTTCCTTTTCTCTTGGCTTCCTTCAGGTTACTTCTGTCCACTCCTGCTCCTTTGTTCCGTTACCCATATATACACCACCTCTGCAGTTCCTCACTGCTGGTTTCTTCTTGTTTTGTTGTTACTCGGCTCCCTGCGTGTTTCTCCCTCGAATCATCTGGTTTTGGTTTTCAGTATTTTCGATATTTTCCGCATGTTCGCCTCTGGATCTTGTATTTGGGTCTTCAGTAAACCTCCACCAAACATTGACATGGATTTTATGTTTGAGAACCAAAGTTTATCTTGATGAATTTGTGAGGTCATCAAATGAACTTTTAACTCATTTAGAGTGAGTTGAATGTTTTAAAACATATTAGCGATGTTGTCAGGGTTTGGTTGAGGTTTTGAGGACCCAAATTCAGAGGCAGGGAGGTAGAGGTGAGTTCTTGAAGATTTAAATGAATCTTCACAAGCAACTGAAGCAGGAAACCGAAAATCCAACATAAAAATGTAAAACAGACCAGAAAGATGGAGAAATCAGGGAAACGACCATGAGGAGCGAAGGAAAGACAAGGAACCAGCACTGAGGAACGGCACAGGGAGAGTATTTATGGCTGACTGAACAGTTGCGGACTAATGAGCTGATTGGGAGCAGGTGTGAACAGCGGCTTCTAGAAAGGAGCTGGGGAAAAGGAGACCAACACAAGGGGGCAACAGAGGGCAACCAAGAAATACCTAAGAACTCAGATATATCCAGAAAACACAACAAAATAGGAATTAAACCAATAAAACTAGAAAACATGGAGCCAAATAAAACTGAATACTCAAATGAAAACTTAACAGAACCAACTGTGACACAATGCAAATCTTTGATGTGAATAAAACATTATTTTGCCGAATAATATCTCATTAGACTCTTAGACAACTTTTATTGTCATTTTCTATATAGAGTATACAAAACAAAATGTTGTTTATTACAGCTTTTCAGACATTAAATGAACATTTCCATTAAATATTTGTTTAATCAGAAACCTTTTAGTCTACCTTCCGCGGGTAAGCTAGCAGCTAGCGGACATGAGGATTCCCAATTAATTACTTTGGGTCAGAATTTGGTCATTCAAATATAGTGAGTATATGAGAGAATGCATGGATATTTTTATCAGTGTTTAAATCCTTAGTGAAATAAAGCTTTTTCTATCTTTATAAACAACAGCTCAGATGTGTTAGCATAGCATACCATGTGGCCAATCTTGTTAGCTTTGTCTTTAATGAACAGAAAAAAATCATCAAAAAGAGATTTTGTTCATCTGGAACATCTGTCGCTAAATGTGCCGTACCTACAAACCTCTGCTGATCTGCATGTGGAAGGCTTGAGCTTCTTCCAGCATTTAGCATTAAGCCGCTGTCAAACCTTGCCGATCTATCCAGCCTATCTGCATGATGTCCCAGAATCTCCTAAACGCTGCCAGACGCTGAACTTTCTATGGATTTTTTCTATTCTGGGCGAATAGATAGAGGATTCATAACGAGTCCAGAACTTCTGTCCAACGACAGCCTAACTTCTGCATAACGGACGACATCGTGATGCCCAGGAAGCGATGCACAGAGTCCTGAGGGGGGCAGAGATGCACCCGGCCTGCATAAAAAGATTTCTTTGATTGCGGTATTAACCTAGCTGCTGTTTACCGCCCACCAAACAAAAAAATTAAAGAAAAAGAAAGGTTTCTGGTGTCAGCAGATTGAGCGTCATGTCTGCTAGGAAGTGTGTTGGTGGTGGGCGTGAACGCAGGGAGGATCCATCACTCACCTTCTGGCTCCCCCTATGATGGGGATGAAGTCTGGAGGAGAACTGACGGTTTCCTCCTGTGAACCCCCTTTATACCAAAACGCTGCCAATACGCCATTATACAGTAGCTGGAAGTTAGAAACACGTTCAGCGCTCGTCTGGAACACGGCGGATACACTGATATGTTGGAGAGAAGCTCTGGATAAGTTACGCAGAAGTTAGTCAGAGGTTTAGGATCAGCTAGACGCCACGACTTTTGACTTCCTGAAACTCATAAAAATGTTGGGTAAAGTCGGTTTGGCTTCCTTTCCGATGTGAAACACAGGAAGGCCTCATGGAAAGAGAAAGAAATCATCTGACCTTCGTGTTGTTTTGTCCTCATACACTTTGGGGGTAGGACTGCATCCCTGTAGGAGTGTCTTGTGGACATTGTCTTGGGGAAGGGAGCTCTGCAGCCGTTAGATTTGTTTGAGCCAACTGCATCGTCCCGACACGATAGCCATGCTAAAGATCAGAATGAGAATTGGTCCTTAAAACACAGAGGTTCCCAGACGGAACCGTAGCCGTTCATAGATCATTATTGGGTCAATAAGTTCTGCTCAGAGATCCGATCAAACAATCGTCTCCTCTCCTGCAGACGGACGTGGACAACGACCTGGTGGGAGACGTCTGTGACACCAACCAGGACACGTATGTCTGACAAACACACATCTGAACCACAGTGATGTTTAGCTTCAGCTGGTCCCCACAAGATCAGTAAATATTCAGGGCTCAGAAACACAAACGCCCTGCTCTGCTGTCGTCCAATCAGCGTGGAAGAAACATGAAGAGCTGCACCTCTTCTCCTTCTGTCCCCGCAGGGACGGAGACGGCCACCAGGACAGCAGAGACAACTGTCCCGATATTCCCAACAGCTCCCAGCTGGACTCAGACAACGATGGCCTCGGGGACGACTGCGACCACGACGACGACAACGACGGCGTCATTGACGACTACGACAACTGCAGACTGATCATCAACCCCAACCAGAAAGACTCTGATGGTACCGAGCAGAACCAGAACCAGAACCCATCCAGTCTGTCAGAGAAAAGAAATTCTCCTGGTTTATAAGAGGCGATAAAATATTAAAAAGAACAAGAATGAGAAAAGAAAAATGTTTAGTCCTGAAACTTGACGGATGTCGGTTTGAGTGTTTCTGATGCGCCTGGTTTCTGTCCATAACCCTCATCTTTACTTTCCCCATGTGAACCCTGACCTGAACCGGACTCAGTCTGGACCCGTCTGTGTCGTCTTTGTCCTCAGCTAACGGAGTCGGAGACGTCTGTGAGAACGACTTTGACAACGACGCGGTGATGGACCTGATCGATGTGTGTCCAGAAAGCGCCGAGGTCACGCTGACGGATTTCAGAGCCTATCAGACGGTGATCCTGGACCCGGAAGGCGACGCTCAGATCGACCCCAACTGGGTGGTTCTGAACCAGGTATGGATCGTCTCAAAGGTGATCTCAGAACAGAACCGCTGGTCGTCTTCCTGTTCGGAAGAAGCGGAGGTAAATAAACGTGTGTCTGCGTTTAATGATGAAGGAACCACAACCGTCCATGTACAGAGAAGCTCCGCCCCCTTCAGCTTCCTGTAGAAACCCCCGCAGCAGGTCTGGACTTTAACCAGACCTCTGCAGGAGGTTCTTCTCTTCTTCTGTGTTCTCCTGCTCTGCTGTTCCAGTTTGGATCAAACTCAGCTGATGGACATTTGGATTCATTGACCTCACAATCACATGATTGTGAGGTCAAAGAATCTGAGGAATCGCGAATCCTCAGATTCAGTTCTGTGGCTCCAAAATGAGCCCAAATCAGGCAAGAGAGTCTATCTGCAGACCTGCGCCGTTGGAACCGGAAGCTAATTCAGAGCCTTTCAAAGTGAAAGCAAAGTCAATTAAAAGCCACTATACCAGAAATATTTTTATTAAAATACATTTTTTTCTGTGTTTATTTCCTGGGTCTTTACTATAGAAATGTTTTTGTCTATTCATATTTTTAATTATGTATATATGATCTCTTTCCAGTTCAATTGGATAAGGTTGCCAGTATTATATTCTATATTCTTTATTGTTTTAGTATCGTTTGTGCTGTTCTTATCTTTGCTGTTGGGCTATTATCCAGTAGACAGTAATGGGACTAACGGCGTTGAAAGTAACGGCGTTACTAACGCCGTTACTTTGTTTTAGTAACGAGTAATCTAACTAATTACTTTGACTGTAACTATAACGCAGTTACCATTGCAGACACCCCGTTACTGCGCGTTACTCAGGTCACATAATGAACCTTTTTTCATGATAGGACTCGTGCGCAGCTGCGTGAAGCTGACACCCCACCCACGTCAAAAAACTCTGCAAATAGACTGAATGGTTAGTGCAACGTTAGTGAAGATTTGTGCTGAAAAAAATATTGTTTGTGCTACTTTTGTCTAAGAGATATTAAAGATTATTTTTTAGGTCATCCAGAGGTGCGCGCCTTGTCATGAGAGAGGGGAGGATGAGAATGGCTGATGTATAGTGAGATTCCGTCTGTCAGTTGGGTAGGTGGGTGTTTCTGCTGGTGGGTGTTAACGTACAGCACACACAGAGAGATGGAGAGTGAGGATGACTCCAGCAGCAAAACAGTGTTTTCCTGATGGAAATACCGTGTTTCCCCATCACATAACGGTTTCCTCTGCATCTCCGCACAGCGCAGGCGTCACGAGTCACCGCGCAAGCGACAGGAAACGCGCATGCTCGCTAAAGGCGCGCAACAGTCGCCCTGTGCTCGCGCCAAGGGAGAACTATGGAGAGCGTGATCGATCAAATGATTAACCTGATAACAGCCAGAAATGATAGCCTATATGGAGAAAGGGAGAAATCGGGATGGATGGATGGATACTCTGCCTTTTCAACCTACTGTATTTTTTATTTTAAACATTATTTGATGGCCTTTGTGGCAGGAATGGAGATCCATATTTTATGTCACACACAGAGTATAGATCTAGATAGATAGATGATAGATAGATGTTGCAGCATCTATAACAACCCAAACACACAGGATTTCAGAATTAGACATCCCCAGTTATTAATTTCATATACTCACCAGATCTGAACGCCCTGTTAAAAAACTTCCCATGGCGTTCCCCCCTGATGTCATTTACGTTGAGTTGCAATAAATGCTAAACTCTCTGCAGGTTCTTGTCTTTGTCGTCCGCTCTATTCAGCTGGCTTTGGAAACACACGGCGAGAAGGTGGGGGCCGAGTGGGGAGGTTTACGGGGGCGAGAAACGCAAAAGTAACGCAATAGTTACTTTTACTAGTAACTAGTTACTTTTATTGTGGAGTAACTCAGTTAGTAACTCAGTTACTTTTTGGGAGAAGTAACTATAACTAATTACTTTTTCAAAGTAACGTGCCCAACACTATCAGTAGAGGCTGTAAATTCAGATTAACTTAGCTGCCTGTTCTCATAGTGAATTAGTGAATACCTAGAAACACAATAGGAAATAACTACAGTTTTTTTTTCCCACAACATCAGAGAAAACAGTCGACATGAAACAGACTTTCAATGTCTATTTATTTTATGTTCTTGGAAGTGTTTGCGTCGTTGAAACAGCAGATTTGACAGCATGACGCAGCCTTTAACTTCAGGTTAAGTTCCAGCAGGAGTCACATTAAAACGTACATCTGTAAGAAAACATGTGCAATAATTAAAAGAAAATCACCAAAAATTATGACAAAACACGTTTTTCTTGTTTTTTTTTTTATTGGGGAATAGGCAGATTTCAGTGAGATCTCACCTTGCAAAAACATTTCTTCTTCTTCTAAAATCTGGCGGCAGATCCGTGCTACGTGCTTTTCCTGAAGGCTCTGGATAAAATAAACTTCCTGTTCTGACGGCGCAGGAGACCGACTCAGGATAAAGGTCAGGAGGGAGGAGCTACAGTCTGCTGTTCTCAGACTCAACCTTTCTCCCTCAAGTCTCCCAAACAGTCTGACTGCTTCAGGGTCATGACCTTTAACCCTGAGGCCTGTAGAGTCTAAAGCAGGGCATATTGTACGATTTTTTCAATCGCTGTACAATGAAACTGCAGGGTTTAAAAGTACACAGCTCAGGATGTTTGTTCTCACACTGACGACCCAACGCTCTGATGCGATCTACCTGCTCACACTGTACGTCTAAAGCCTGCATGTCGGACTCGGCTCCGAGAGATGGCGCTGGTCGGTCAATCTGGAAGAAGAACTCCCCTGTTCCAACACGCTCAGTGTTTGAGGTTCTGCAGCAGGATTTACCCACCACCACCTTACGACGGCCGACTGAATTTCAAACATGTTTGATTTTCTCCCGACCTTCTGATTCCTGATGGGGAGGCGGTCGTTAGAGGCTGATCGGCCCTCGTTACGCCCAGCTTGAGGTGGAGGTCATGAGTTTGTGCTTATTGCTCTGAGCTCCGCGCTCTGACCTTGGACTGATCCCTGAATGCTCGCCTCTGCAGAACGCTGGTTTGGAGATGACCTCCTGACCTTTCCCAGCAACAGTTGCTGCTCGGTGGTCATGGCTGCCGTCTTCCACAGACCAGTGGTTTTAAAGAGGTGATGAAGATGATGCACAGACACAGATGAAGATCAGGATCTAGCTGAAGGTCTCGCTGTATGAAAGCAGCAGGGATGTAACTTTGCTAAATCCAGCTGTTGATGGTTGAAGCTTCAAGGAGAACTTTCTAGATTAATGACTGTTAGCATCAGCAAAAACGTCAGAATAGAAAGTTTTTCGGGTTTTGAGGGAAACTGTCTTCATTCTTCCGTCTTAGATCAGGATCAGATGTTGCTGGGATCAAACTCAGCTTCTGGCTTCGGTTCCGTTTTCCTTCCTGAACCTTTGAGGCGGATCAGAAACATCTAACTTGATAATCAGCTGTTCCTTTTGTTCCCACTGTCAGGGCATGGAGATCGTTCAGACCATGAACAGTGATCCTGGTTTAGCTGTTGGTATGTTTACCTTCACTAAGTTTAGAACCTTCTCCGCCTCTGATCCACCTGTAACCTGCACCCTTCTCCTTTATGCTCCTGCAGGTTACACGGCGTTTAATGGCGTCGACTTTGAGGGAACATTCCACGTCAACACGGTGACGGACGACGACTACGCCGGCTTCATCTTTGGCTACCAGGACTCCTCCAGCTTCTACGTGGTGATGTGGAAGCAGACGGAGCAGGCGTACTGGCAGTCCCTCCCCTTCAGGGCCACGGCCCAGCCCGCCCTGCAGCTCAAGGTTCCTGTTGGTTCTTCTTTCCTCTGTTCATCACAGAAAGCCCTAGATGGCTGATTTTTTTATTCGTCTCATCAAACATATCAATGGGGAAACATTAGCATGTAACGCTGATGGCAATTTAGGCTAATCTAGCTTTTTTAGCTAATAGCTAATGGTAGCATAGCTTAGCACATTTTAGTTAGCCCATCCTAGTTTAACATGATGCCTCTTATATATGGGTATGTTTCTCAATTCACTAGAACGCGAGTACAGACTCGTTAAAAAAACAAGCATGTTCTAGAGAAGAACCCAGGAAAGTCTGGACTCGGGAAGAACGGGAGCACACACCATAGATATGGGTCAACTGGAGCAGAAGCATACTGATGACATCACCACATTCAAAGCTAGTCCGGAGCTGCATTTCACTTCCTGTTATTAATCGTCTCTAGATAATAATAGATTCTGACTTTTTTCATTTAGTGGAGGAATAATAATGAACACAGTCAGATAAACACAAATAAAATGAACAGACAGACGGGCTAACAGTAGCCCTGGCCGCTGCAGACGGGCTAACGTTAGCCCTGGCCGCTGCAGACGGGCTAACGTTAGCCCTGGCCGCTGCAGACGGGCTAACGTTAGCCCTGGCCGCTGCAGACGGGCTAACGTTAGCCCTGGCCGCTGCAGACGGGCTAACGTTAGCACTGGTCGCTGCAGACGTGCTAACGATAGCACTGGTCGCTTCAGACGGGCTAACGTTAGCACTGGTCGCTGCAGACGTGCTAACGTTAGCACTGGCCGCTGCAGACGTGCTAACATTAGCACTGGTTGCTGCAGACGGGCTAACGTTAGCACTGGTCGCTACAGACGGGCTAACGTTAGCACTGGTCGCTGCAGACGTGCTAACGTTAGCACTGGCCGCTGCAGACGGGCTAACGTTAGCACTGGTCGCTGCAGACTTGCTAACTTTAGCACTGGTCGCTGCAGTCGGACTAACGTTAGCACTGGTCGCTGCAGACGGACTAACGTTAGCACTGGCCGCTGCAGACGGGCTAACGTTAGCACTGGTCGCTGCAGTCGGACTAACGTTAGCACTGGTCGCTGCAGTCGGACTAACGTTAGCACTGGTCGCTGCAGACGGACTAACGTTAGCACTGGCCGCTGCAGACGTGCTAACGTTAGCACTGGCCGCTGCAGACGGGCTAACGTTAGCACTGGTCGCTGCAGACTTGCTAACTTTAGCACTGGTCGCTGCAGTCGGACTAACGTTAGCACTGGTCGCTGCAGACGGACTAACGTTAGCACTGGCCGCTGCAGACGGGCTAACTTTAGCACTGGTCGCTGCAGTCGGACTAACGTTACCACTGGTCGCTGCAGACGGACTAACGTTAGCACTGGCCGCTGCAGACGGGCTAACGTTAGCACTGGTCGCTGCAGACTTGCTAACTTTAGCACTGGTCGCTGCAGTCGGACTAACGTTAGCACTGGTCGCTGCAGACTTGCTAACTTTAGCACTGGTCGCTGCAGTCGGACTAACTTTAGCACTGGTCGCTGCAGTCGGACTAACGTTAGCACTGGTCGCTGCAGACGGACTAACGTTAGCACTGGCCGCTGCAGACGGGCTAACGTTAGCACTGGCCGCTGCAGACGGGCTAACGTTAGCACTGGTCGCTGCAGACTTGCTAACTTTAGCACTGGCCGCTGCAGACAGGGTTAGGAAAACAGAAATCTGTGAATCTGTGTTTGATTACTCTGTGGCAAATAAATAATGATAATAAAGCAACTAAACGCTATTTCTGACATTTGGAATTGAAAAAGTTTCCTGGATGGAAGAGAAACGCATCAAATTAGGAAACAAAGTCCAGTGGATTGACTCTGACCTGGATGACTGAGAATCTTCATCAGCAATAATAATAAAATAAACTGAATTTTTAACACATCATACATTTACAAAGCAATTATTTTAGCTTCCATTTAGTAAATTCATTAAAACTAATTCAGTTCATTTTAAACTCCATGAAAACTGATTCAGTCTGAGCTTTTCTTATTCAGTTTCTGCTCTATTGTTATTTATTGTTGTGTTACCATGGCTACAGTGTTTGTGTCTGAGCTTCAGTTAACACACTAATACATCTCAGCAAATAATTATAAACTAACTGCGATTATATACAATGTCGACTCGATAAACTCTGAACTTTTTCCATTATCAGAAAACGCTTGATTGAACTTTTCCCTCTTGTGTCCTGTAGGCTGTGAAGTCCCGAACCGGGCCGGGCGAGTACCTGAGGAACGCTCTGTGGCACACTGGGGACACACCTGGAGAGGTGAAGATGCTCTGGAAGGACCCCCGAAACATCGGCTGGAAGGACAGAACCTCGTACCGCTGGCAGCTGAGCCACCGGCCGCAGGTGGGATACATCAGGTGAGACGGACAACGTCGTTCAAGAAAAAACTTATAATATCTACGGCGAGCCACGAAGATACACAAAACTGATCTGCTAAAAAGGATTTTACCCCTAAAGATGTTTTCTGTTGCTGCTTTCTGGTCTCATCTAAATCACTCAGGACATCTAACAACCATAGAGGGAAAATCTGATCTCCTTTATTAACCTAAAGGCTTTAAAATGAGTCTTTGTGAAAAACTATTTACCTCCTTAAATCCTGGAACAAAATGGAATTAACCACATTTCTACACAGCTGTGTTTAGTCAAAACCAGATCTGCACTAAAAAAAAACTTTAAATAAGTGTAATGAATTTAATTGAATTTAAATTCTGTTTATTGAATAAGGATCAATAAGATAATTTCCGTGTCCCTACCCGATCCGTGCCGGAAGCACGATCCGTCCCGGGAGCACGATCCCTCCTTTGTATGCGCGGAAAGACATATATCCGGGTTTCCATACATTTTGTAATTATAGCACTAAAATCACTTATTTCTATCCTTAACTCACTAAAGAATGCTAAAACACATCTTTAAAAAAAAGTTTTATGACTTTTCTGAGACAATTTTGATGCTTTTTCCATTTTCTCTGTTAAACAGCTTCTCTGACGTAATCATGGGACACGATCAGAGCAGTAAATCTGATTAAACCATGTTTATCTGCATTCTAGTTGTTTCTTTCTGTAGATTACGCACTATATAGCATAATGTTAACATGAAAGGAAAACATAAAACTCAAAAAGACTAGATGTATGTTTAAACGCAAAGCTGATAAAGTTAGCTCGTGGAAGTAGCGTAGCATCCTGATTCCAGTACAGATCGGTACAGATGTATATCTGGATGCTCTAATGGCGCATACCTAGAACGGATCGAACTTCCGGGACGGATCGGGTAGTGACAACCTGTCTGAGAGACACGGTGTTAAAAACATAAATGGAAAGGAAGGTTCCTGAGGCTGCAGCCATTGAAGGAGCTTCGCTTTGGTTAGAGGACTGAGAACACGGGGGGGGATGAGGATCAAAAGATTAAATCTCACGCCATGGCAATGACACGGTTCTTCAATGACACGGTTCTTCAATGACACGGTTCTGCTCTTCTTGGACCATAAACCGTGTAGAGATCCTCCTGCTGAAACCCTGCAGTGCCTGATAGGAAGTCAGAGACTTTAACCAACATGTTCACTTCTGGATGGTGAAAAAAACCCAAAAGCTTTGAGGTGACCTAAAGTCTGGACTAGATGCTGACCTGAAACCTCCAAAGTGTCTGAAGTAAGGCGGTTCTACAGAGCTGCGATGATGACGACTCACTGCTGGTTAAAATAAGCCCAGAAGCTAAAGATTTTCCTATTTTCACATCGTTTACTTCAGCTAAAGCGTTCCTGTAGGTCAGGGGTCGGTAACCTGCAGCTCTCCCCTTGTGGTTCCCTTGAACTTTTTCAAAAATTTATGTAAATTGATTTTTATTTTATTTTTTATATGGTGTGCAGGAGGTCAAGAAAAAACATTAAGTTTTCCAATTCTATATTTTTTTCTATAATAAATAAAGTTAAACAATAAATATAAACATTTCTTCCAATTAAAATGAGTCATAGCCATAGAGATCAGTGGTCACCGCCTGCAGCAGGTTTCAGCGGCGCGGCGCCAGGCAGGAGGCTGATGTAAACAAAGCGGCGGGTGCGTCTCAGACGGTGGATCTGAAAGGGAAAAAAAGGAAGAAAGCTGATGAGGAAAGAGGATTCAGAGAAGAAAGGAGCGAATTATCTGCTTTTATTACCAATCAGGAAGGATCGCCTGCATGTCTGCTTTGAATGAGAGGTTATAAAATAATAAAACATTTTGATTTCAGAACTTCTGGATAAATTAGAGGAGAGCAAAGATAGATTAAGGAAGTAGATTGCATCTCCAAACTCCACTACTGCTGCTAGTTTGGTTGCAAGCATAGAAAACCGTTCATAGATCTAACAGGTAGCGCTCTGATGCAGGGATGGGAACTTTCTAACATTTTATTTCCCCAAATCCTAAAAATAAGATGAAGGAGCGCTGGTGACGGAGGATGAGGGATTTCAGGGTTAGAGAGCTCTGCTCTGATGATGTCACTTCCTGCTTGGTTCCTCATGACTCCATCAGCTCCTCCCAACAGAAACACGTCCGCCACAGAAACATTCCTTTATCCTGTTTCTATTATTTCATCAATGCAACAAAAGTTAAACCGTGCGGTGAAGCAGCGAGCAGTGAGAGCGTTCACTGCTCCTCCCCACCTTCCTGCTACTATGTGACATTTGCTCCAAAATAAACATTTAACCATTAATGTTTATTATATATTTAAGCCCATTTATTCCTTTTCTATAGTAGGATAAAACATTTAGAGGCTGATTGAAAACTTTTACAGTTTTGCGGCTCCAGATAGATTTATTTTTTTGTTTTTTTGGTCCAGTTTGGCTCTTTGAGCAGTTTGGGTTGCTGCTGTTCTGGCAACACGGCAGTACAGAGTTCTACAGACACCACAGTACTCTGTAGTACTCTGTAGTACTGTGTGTAGTACTGAGTCTAGTACTGTACTACAGAGGTCTACAGTAAGGCAGGAACTGGTTGAACTCTTCCAGCCTGCAGATGTCTGTCCGTTATTCGTCTCTTTTCTCCTTTTTCTTTAAACTGCATTCTTTCCCCTCTGAACCTTCTTTGTGGCCCCGGGGCCCCCCAGCTCTCCATTGTGCTCATCGCCATGACGACCAAAGCCCTGGCAGGAATCTGCCTCGGCAGCCGTTCATATGCAGATCAGACGCAGAGACGGAGCGAAACACTGGAAGAGTTTATGAGAGGAAACCCGTCGGTCCGAACGCCGCCCTGTGAGATAATTTCATCCCTGAAGGAGTTTCTCTCAAATCATCGGAATCACGTTTAAAATGGATCCAGAAACGACAGTCATTAGTTAAGAGTAGCTGAAGTCTGTGAAGCACAACATGCTGTTTTCTGTCTGTCTGGAAGAGATTTTATCTCCACAACTGTTTTTTTTCTTTCCTCTTTGATCAGGTTATTTTTTTTACTTTCATGTCTTTGTCTTTACACCTGAATCCTTCCTCCTCTTTTGGTTCATTTCTGCTCTCCTGTGTTTTATGTTTCATCAGTCAGTCCTTCAGTTTAGATTCAGGCTTACATCGGCCTCAGCAGATGGCCGCTCACTCTGAGCCTGGTTCTGCTGGAGGTTTTCTTCCTGTTCAAAGGGAGTTTTTCCTCTCCACTGTCGCTACAGGCATGCTTGGTGTGAGGGATTGCCGAAGAGTCAACGACACCAGCAAATATCTGCTGTCTCTACCTGCTCATCCTGCAAGCCAATGACTGACGTTTGATGGAAACTCTGGATCTTTAATCTGATTGGACGATCTGGTTGAATCGTCTCTGGAAAGAGATGATGATGGCGCTTTAGAAATTAACTTAGCTGAATTGTTTCCAATCATCCAAAAAAGCCGATTCTGGATTTCATGGAGGATTTTCCTGCCAAAAACAAGCGCAGATATTTTCATATTTCTTCTACTTGAAAACTTCTGCTTCTCTCAGATCTGATGCTTCCTGCAGATATTTCTCATCTCCTTCCTTCCTTCTCCTCACATGTAAACCAGTTTCTGCTCCAGTCAGACAGTCTCTCCATCTGGAGTCAGATCGTCGCCTAGCAACCACATCATCCATTAGAATGACAGCCTCAGAAAGAGTGCGCTTGTTTTCTGCTACTGAGTTCGCCTGTTACTGCTTACTGATGATTAAATGAGTGAGTGAGTCAGTGAGTGAGTCCATCAGTCGGGGAATGAATCAGTCAGTGTCACTCGCTCATTCACTGACTGATTTTCTGGTTGGTTTGGGGTTCAGGGTGAAGTTCTTTGATGGAACTAACATGGTGGCGGACTCTGGCGCGGTCATCGACACCACGATGAGAGGAGGAAGGCTTGGCGTGTTCTGCTTCTCCCAGGAGAACATCATCTGGTCCAACCTGCGCTACAGATGTAACGGTAAATCACACCTTCTGCCGCTTCGCTGTTCAGGAGCCTTTTTCTCCCTCTGACCTGTTTCTCCATCTTCTGCTGCTTCAGACACGGTGCCAGAAGACTTTGCAGCTCGTCGACAGCAGGTTCTCATGCACATCCAGGTCTGAGTTCAACAGAAGGACTGTTCTCCCACCGGACGCAGGAAATAAACGCCGTCAGAGAGCCGAGCGTCTGTGGATCCATGTTAGTCTGAGCAGAAGTTGGGCTGATTGAGTGAAAGTGTTTGGAAGCTAATGAGACGCAGAAACCATCCATCACAGCAAAGTTTGATTGTTTCCATGAACCAACCAGGATCTGCTTCTTAACATGATGGTTTCCACCATGTTTGCTTCTGTCCTGATGAGCATCAGCTGGTTTTAGAAAGAAGCTTCAGCCTGTTTGTTTTCCAGGCAGAGGTTTTAACGCTACGCCGACGCTCATCCGCATCGTCTCCTTTAACGAACTCTAAATAAAAACACGCTCTGCTCGGTGCGGCTCCGGCGCTCTGAGGATTTTATTCTATAAAATCATCCTTAAGGCTCTACGGGAAATGTAACATCCAGTTAATTTTACACTATTTACTTCACTATCAGAATTTGTTTTTTTTCTTTATTTTTAGTCAAATGAAGATTTAAGCTTTTTTATTATCCAGTAACTTATTTTTCAGAAATAAGCTCTGCTTGCTGTTTGTCTGGAAAACGCTGCTCTCTTGTGTTTCGATGACTTCTAGCATCTCTAGTTCTGGGCGGTCAGAGCCGATTTGCCGGAGCA
This sequence comes from Cyprinodon tularosa, assembly GCF_016077235.1. Lineage (NCBI taxonomy): Eukaryota > Metazoa > Chordata > Actinopteri > Cyprinodontiformes > Cyprinodontidae > Cyprinodon > Cyprinodon tularosa. Next base: position 16,832 of record NW_024039361.1, read on the forward strand.
GTTTTTCTGTCAGTGAACGCATCACTCTCTAAATATTCTAACCAAATACTGCATCCCGGCCGTCCTCTGCTGTCAGATATGGTATTTACTGAGACCGCCATGATGGAGGCTTAATGTTTGTGCGTCGCTACATTAAAGGCAACCTAAACCCAAAACGTTTCAGTTTTCTTCCAGAACGGCGGACCTTGTAGAGTCCAGACGTTTCCTGCTGCAGGTGGAGAAGGAACGCTGGGAGTTTGATGGGACCAGACTGATGTCAGACGCTCTGAGCCTGAACCGTTACACCGACCTGTTGTTTGGGTTTAGCCTGCCGGATGCAGCACCGACCGTTTGCTTCTCTCCTCCTGATGAGCATCATCTGCAGGGACAGTTCAGCAGTAAAGAGGGAGACCAACACGTCCTCCTTAAAGCAGCACTAACTTCCTGTTGATGTAAACCACAGAAACTCATTTATTATCAGCATAGTGTTCTAACTGCCAGACGGCGAATCCCATCGCTGAGTTTTAACTTTTCCTAAAGCCAAACGTTCAACGTGTTAAAAAAGGCAACATGCTGGTAGGAGAAACTTTCTTTCCAAATAAATTAGAATCTGAGAAGGTTTAAAATTCTGACAGACGAGGAGAAGAAGACTGACCGTCTGCGGATCCTGTCCTTCAGCAACACCTGCTGTCTCCTGTCCTCCAGGACGACGGCGCCGGGCCGCGACCCCTGGGCCGGGGAGGCCGGGACGAGTGCAATATTGGAGGGAGGGGACATGACAACAGTGCACCGCATCCCGGACCTGCCCGCCCCCGGGAGAAAACAGAACCAGCATCCTGAAACAAAGTCCAGATCAGACTGGACCAGAACCAGAACTTCAAACTGGACTGGACCTTCTCTATTCTAAACATGAACAGGTGACCTTCTGCTACCAGAACCTCCTCAGAACCTCACCGTGTTCTGCAGACCCATTCATTCAGTCTGATGAGCTCAGATTATAATCCTGGATGATCAGTGACTTCAGATTAAACAGTTAAACCTTCCACTCAGTTTATAAACTCAAGCTTTACAACCTGGAAGGTGGAACCCAGTAAAGCAGCTTTAGGTTCTGAGACGCTTCATGGGAATCTTAAATCACGTTTCAGAGGTGCATCATCGACATTAAACCAATTTATCAAACTTTCTGCTTTCAGAAAAAAGCTCCAGGATTTAGAAGAACAATAATCCCAAACTAAGAGAGTTTAATCCAAGGATGCAGCAGTGGAAAACGAGGCCGGATCCAAACCCAGTAAAAGGTTCTGCTTTCTGCTCCGCTTCACCATACAGAACCAGCCATGCAGAACCAGCCATGCAGAACCAGCCATGCAGAAGCAGCCATGCAGAACCAGCCATGCAGAACCAACCATGCAGAACCAGCCATGCAGAACCAACCATGCAGAACCAGCCATGCAGAACCAGCCATGCAGAACCAGCCATGCAGAACCAGCCATGCAGAACCAACCATGCAGAACCAGCCATGCAGAACCAGCCATGCAGAACCAGCCATGCAGAACCAGCCATGCAGAACCAGCCATGCAGAAGCAGCCATGCAGAAGCAGCCATGCAGAACCAACCATGCAGAACCAACCATGCAGAACCAGCCATGCAGAACCAGCCATGCAGAACCAACCATGCAGAACCAGCCATGCAGAACCAGCCATGCAGAACCAGCCATGCAGAACCAGCCATGCAGAACCAACCATGCAGAACCAACCATGCAGAACCAGCCATGCAGAACCAGCCATGCAGAACCAGCCATGCAGAACCAGCCATGCAGAAGCAGCCATGCAGAAGCAGCCATGCAGAACCAACCATGCAGAACCAGCCATGCAGAACCAACCATGCAGAACCAGCCATGCAGAACCAGCCATGCAGAACCAACCATGCAGAACCAGCCATGCAGAACCAACCATGCAGAACCAGCCATGCAGAACCAGCCATGCAGAACCAGCCATGCAGAAGCAGCCATGCAGAAGCAGCCATGCAGAAGCAGCCATGCAGAACCAACCATGCAGAACCAGCCATGCAGAACCAACCATGCAGAACCAGCCATGCAGAACCAGCCATGCAGAACCAACCATGCAGAACCAGCCATGCAGAAGCAGCCATGCAGAACCAGCCATGCAGAAGCAGCCATGCAGAACCAACCATGCAGAACCAGCCATGCAGAACCAGCCATGCAGAACCAACCATGCAGAACCAGCCATGCAGAAGCAGCCATGCAGAACCAACCATGCAGAACCAGCCATGCAGAAGCAGCCATGCAGAACCAGCCATGCAGAACCAGCCATGCAGAACCAGCCATGCAGAACCAGCCATGCAGAACCAACCATGCAGAACCAGCCATGCAGAACCAACCATGCAGAACCAGCCATGCAGAACCAGCCATGCAGAACCAACCATGCAGAACCAGCCATGCAGAACCAACCATGCAGAACCAGCCATGCAGAACCAGCCATGCAGAACCAGCCATGCAGAACCAGCCATGCAGAACCAGCCATGCAGAACCAGCCATGCAGAAAATCTGCTGGAAAATGTCCAAATTTCAAAAATTTAGTTTCATAAATGAATCAGGCTCAGATCCATTTAACAGATTAGATTATGTTTACATTAATTCATGGATTTTTATCCTGACTTTGATTTAAAAAAAACAACCTTCTGCTGCAGACGTTTATTTTAGATATTGATAATTTTTTTGTTACTAAGCAGAAAAATTTATAAAAAAAAACAATATTTTTGTTCTGCTCTCAGCTTTAATAGAAAAACTATATTTTAATTAATTTAATTTTTGTTAGTTGTGCGAGTAATAAATCTTTTATATTTCCTCCTCAGACCAGCTGACCCGAAGTGTTCAGATTTGGTCTAAATCTTCTTTTCCTTTTTACTAATTTCAAAAAGGAAAACTTTAAAAAACTACAAATGTCTCCAGATTTATTATATAGAAAATCTGAACATAGAACAGGATGAAATCCTCACCTCCGTCCTGCAGCCGCGTCCCTCTGTCCCTCCAGCCATCTGCAGAGGCTCTCAGACCTTCATCCTGGTTTTATCTTCCTCTGCCTCCTCCCACCTCTGAACACCAACAAAGACCCCGAGAGCTGCTCACTGAGGCGTGGAGGGGCCCCGGTCTAAGGGACATTAACCTGTTCAGCTCTGCAGGGCCGACCGGCGTTTCTAATATGCAAACTTTATGAAAACAAATAAAAAAACTAAAGCTAAAGATTTGAGATGAAAACAGCTGGAGCTGCTTCACCTGCAGAAGAATTCCAGCTGCAGGTGGAAGATCGCCTGATGGCGTTTCTTTGCTGCCCTCTGCTGCCTGTTCTGAGGTATTACATAACACCTTTAAAGTTCCCCATCCCCCTCAGTGATCAGCAATTATTGTTTAATAGGGTGTGAATTCAATTCTATTCAGTTTATTTCTATGGCTCCAATTCACATCATGTCATCTCAGGTCACTTTCCAGTTCACCAGATCATCCAGTCAGATTGATTCAAAGTTTTCTATCTAAGGAAAACCAGCTGATTGCATCGACTCATTGACTCTTCAGCAATCCCTCACACTAAGCATGCTTGTAGCGACAGTGGAGAGGAAAAACTCCCTTTGAACAGGAAGAAACCTCCAGCAGAACCAGGCTCAGTGTGAGCGGCCATCTGCTGAGGCCCACTGGGGTTCAAGGAGGTAAATATGACAAGTTTAACTGCAGATAAATCCAGCAGATCTAAAGCTCACCTTTTTCTCTCCAGTCTAAATAGTTACCCGGTATCATAGAAAAAAACACAAATTAAAATAAGATCCCACAGAAACACCACAGATATGGAGTCATTTATAAAGTTACCAAATTAAATAGTAGAGGCAGTTTTGGGTCAATTATAATTGACTCGAATATAATGAAGAAATAGTTTTAATATTTCAAAGTCATATAATCATTCATGCATTATTAACTATCATTTTTTTTAATTTGCTAATTAAAAAATGTAATTTTTCAAACTTGTTAATTGAATATTTAGTTAGCAAATTAAATATTTATCTTTCGATTAAAAATTTGAGTTTCTATCCAAAAGTTTGCAAATTAAATATATATATGTTTTTAAAGTAATAATTAGCTTTTAAACTTTAGTTTTAGTTTCTGAGGTAATATGGTGAAGGATCAGCAACCAGCATCAGCCACCGGTTCCAGATTCCTCTTTTATTTCGCCTCTTTCTCTGAGCCTCCCTGAAATCCACGTTTGTGTCGCCAATTAGCCTCACCTGCACTCGATCGGACCGAGCCACAATTAAACAGGTAAAAAAAAACATAAACATGAATATAATTATTCATCTAATTTACAAACTCATCTACATAATGAAAGAGTCTGCAAAATAAACAATGTGATACAAGATAACAACATAAAAAGTTACTTTAAAGAAAAACAAAGTATTACTCGGTGAGTAAATAAAATAAATACTATTATACTTTGAAACTAAATAAAAAAGTTCAACCAATAGTCCAGAAGTAGCATCTTTAAGCTAAACATATAAATAAATGGAAACGGCAACTGAAAGCAAACATCAAACAAACGGGAAGTGAAGCAAAGCTGCAAAATTATGTTTAAATTTAAGCTTATAGATAAAAAAACAAGTGAATAAATAATTGGTGAACACAAACTGAACCACTTTGTTTCATAGTTGTAGATTAATTTCTCATTTCACAAAGTAAATATATATTTCTAAATCAAATATTTCACCAACTAAATATATAGCTGATAAATATTTAACTACTATCAGCAGAAGCAGCTTCTGTCCATCATCCTGTGATGGAGAGACTCAACCGTTTCTATCGCTGATTCCTCTCTACATGTCCAGACTTTTACTAATAGATCTGCATCAACACCGCCAACCAGATAGTAGAACAGGATTCTATAAACAGAGCAGCACCCCCCCCCCCCCCCCCCCCTTCACCTCCTTACTGCTGAAATGAAATCCTGGTTCACCTCCTGCACCGAGGAAGAGATCTCCTTAGTAAGAACCAAATCAGTTTGATCAAAGTTTCTCTCTTTCAATAGTTCCTCCAGCAACCCCCCATCCCCCCCCCCCCCCCCGGAAGATCCTCCGTCCCCCCCCCCTCCTCCAGTAGTTCCTCCCCTCCAATAGTTCCTCCGTCCCTCAGTTCAAAATGACTAAAAGTTGTTTTTAATTCTCGAAAATGATCGGGGTCTTTTTTGAACAGAAGTGATAAAGACGTGCATGAGAAAAGGCAATTCTCATTGTATTATATTTGTTCTACATCATGTCAACCATAAATCCAGAAGATTTCAGACCTCTGGCTACATTAGATCCAGAGCTGCAGGGCTTTGAACCAGCGTCTCCAAAAATCTCCAAATTGTTCCAAATGTTTTCACTTTGCTTTCCTATTTGATAAGGAGAATAACACTAAAACATTTTGATGGCCACAAAACATTTATGAAGCAATTCTTTTTCACTATTTTCACAATCATTGTATATATCAAAATGTAGAATTTTTACACCTTTAATAACATAAAAATCTATAAAATATATTAAAACTGCTGCTTTTTAAGCTAAAATAAGCCCCACTGCCTTTTCTGAGCTACATTTATCTTTTTTAGCCTTAAACATTGTAATAAAACAAAATCATCCTCCTTTCATAAGAGTTATGTTACTGCGCACTAACCCAGGTCTGCTGACCAGGAACCTTAGAGGGGACGGGGCCCTCTCTATCGAGGCCCCTACACTGAAAAAATAATGCATCCAGATTTTTCTTAATCATATTGTTTTATGTCCAACCCTGCTAACATGAAACTATTGTCTTAAAGTAACTAAATGTGTTTAATTAAATGCTGAAAATGGTTGCATATTTTTTTCAGTGCATCATGCAGCACTCAGCACATTAGACAGGCCCTAAAAACGTATCTTTACACATCAGCTTTTAACACAATTTTACTTATTTTTTACTTAATTTCTCTCCATTATTACTGATTTGATCTATTTATTGATGTGATTTTATACGTTGTTGTTAAATGTTTAGCTTATAAACACATTGTAAGTTCTCTCTGTTTTTTATCTTTGATGTTCAGCACTTTGGTTGCTGTTAAAACACTTTATAAATAAACCTTAAACATAAAGTTGATCAGGAAGTAAAACTTCATAAAAAGTGTGAGCTCCAGACAGAGTTAAGCTCCCTGGAGGTCAGAAATAGAAACCAACTGCTGCAGAGAGTCTGTGTGTGTGTGGGGTGGGGGGGGACAGTTGTCGGGCAGCAGGTGGTGGTTGAGGATTTATTTAGACGTCCAAACCTCGCAGTCAGCTGTGAAGCAACACGAGGCTCAGGCAGGACCTGCTGGGACCTGAAGGACCTGCAGATCCCACCACCCGTCCAGACGAGAAGGTTGCTGCGTTTTCCTCTGGCTGAACGTTCCTCCAAACCACCGGAGCTGATGGAAGGACTCTGATCCACGATCGGCTGGAGGTAAAACAAACACTGAAGGTTTGGAGGTAAAAGTTTCCTGCAGGACAGAACGTGCTTAGAACCTCCATGTGTTCCTCAGATTCAGTAATACTCATCCTCACTGAGGCTCTTTCTAACATCATCATCTGTAGTTGGATCTTTCTGTAATAATTCCATAATATTAAATAGATAAAGGTTTGTTTCTTATAGAGTCTGAAACAGTGAGACGCCGTATGTTTCCTATTTCTGCAGAGGGACCAAGCTGCAGGATTTAATTTACTGATTAATCTCAATTAGAGCTGAAAACGAGGAGCTTCATCCAAATGATTTGTTTCTGGTTTCAGAAACATTTAAACCTTAAAAATCAAACATCTTATCTTTCAGCTGCTCTGCTGAGAAATTCATCAATAATTACAAATACAGACGGATATCTGATGGAGGTTCCTCTGTGGTCAGATGAACTTCAGAGTGTTTAACCAATGGCAGCAGAGCATCACTCTAAGCCCCGCCCCCTGCACGCTGATGTTTGGTTTGTTAGAAATAAAGGCAACAGGCAAACAGACAAAAGTCCATGTTTCAACACAGAGAGCCGAACGCCTCCAAAGATCCCAGAACAAACATGTCCTCCCGTCCAGCAGGCGGAGAGCGTCACTGAACCTGAACACCTGAAGAGAAGCAAAGGTTCATCAGCTCAGACACAGCAGGAAGCTCATTTTGAAGGTTCAGATGTTGATGCGTCTCTCACATCACTATCAACATTTTCACAACAGTTACGAGCAACCAGAACAAACCTGCTGCTTCCTCTGAAGGAAGTATTCAGTCAGTCAGTCCGTCAGCAGATGAAGCCAGACAGCTTTGACTGGTTTCTAATTCCACCGTTTATCCTGGAAACGATTTCTAATGCTGAGAAAGTTAGAATTTTATGACACCAACTGAAAATACCGAAGGCAGCACTTCATTTTCACACACTTAGTTAAACTTTACCGTTTTTAGTGGAATTCAGTTTGAATGTGTCTGTTTTTACATTTTTACAGCATTTGCTCTTTGAAATTTTGCAAAAGGTGCAAAACTAAAAATACATCGACCCCCCCCCCTCTGTGGAGACATCACTGTAAACAATCCTGCAGAACATGTTGGGAATAAAGATACAACATTTATAGTCAGGGGCGCCGTATGGGGGGGGAGTTAGGAAGATTCTAGGGGCCCTTGAGTGAGGGGGGGCCCCAAAAGAAGAAAAAAAGATTTGTCCCACTATACTTTCCAAATTTAAAAAGAAAATCCCAAAGTGAAATAAATACTTTTTGTGTTCTGCCTGATTTTAAAGCAGTAAACAGCAAAACCAAGCATGAATATATTGACCTCTCCTGCATCGCAGCATTTCTCCCCGTCTGTCGCCGGCAGTTTGCTCGTACCGGGGCTAAAGCGCCACACATGCGTCATTTTAAATAGTGATAATGAATGAAACACATCAATGCATCTCTACAGCAGTTTAAAAGCTTACATACATTTTTTCTTGGTGAGGCCCAATATCAGTGTCTTTCATGGGACCCCAAATTCTGGGCAGCGCCCCTGTTTTTATAGCGTTACTGTGACGTTCTTCTCTGTCACTTTTATCTCAATCACAGCCAACGTCTTATTTTACAAATCAGCGAGGAAAGTATCTTCTTGAGAAGCGAGCTCAGGCTAACCGCACCGTGACGTCACTGCTGGCAGAAGGGAGGGGTTACTATATTTGAGCAAAATGGCCGCTCCCAGACTCAGTGATCGCCATGAAATTTATGGTTTAATTTTTTTACTGATTAACGCTAAATTCATAAAATCACAGCAAACGTATTAGTTTTAGAAATCGCATTTAATTGGGAATGTGAACGACCGCAGAGAACGAATGTTCTGTATGAACAAAGGACCAGAAATGTCACACTTTGGACAAAGAAGGTGGTTATAGAGGGGCGTGAAGGAAAACATCTACGTTAAGAAAGAAAAACCAACCTTAAACGGGGTGGGGGGCTCAGATTCCAGGTTTCAAAAACCTTCAATGCAGCGATAGAGTTGATTCCTTCCCGCTATCATCGCAGCTCCAACCTCTTTACAGCAGAACAGAAGACCTCCCCTGTTCATCCAGGCCAACTATTCCCTCTAACGCCCCCCCTTTCAGAGGCATAGACAGGTATGGAGCATTGCAGGCTAACAAAGAAGCCAAACGACCCCCATTCCAAAGGGGGGGACCCGTTCATCCGTTTCTATTTACATGTTTTCTAAAAAAAAAAAAACATAAAGGAAAAAAAATCCTGGAACTCATGGAGATCACTGATCTGCTGCAGCTTTCCACTCCTCATGGATTTAGGATAATCTGAAGAATATCGTAAATCCTGATGGATTAACCTGGAGAGTAAAGTCAGGAAGTGAACGGTTGCTATGGTGAGGAGGGGCAGCCCACAGCATCATTCATAAAACTGTCACAGTTAAAAATCTACGTTTTGTCACAAAGAGCGTCTATCGGCCACACATTCAAACAGCCCCGGGTTGCCATTCTATGATAGAATCTCTATAGAAACAAGCTAGGTGATAAAGATCCTGACGAGAACTATTCAGGAGTCCATCTCTGGTGAACAAAGATGGAGTCACTGATCTCCTGACTGTCCGTCTCTTGAGATGCTTCTCCTTCCTGTTAGAGAACATCTGATGAGTTCAGAGGAAGCAGAGGCCTCCATCATGGATGGAATCATCTGAGGAGCTTCAGTTAATTCAGAGGATGATGAGCTCACTGTAAACAGACCAGCAGTTCCTAATAATCACATAGATCCACCAATGATAGGCCGGGGGGGGCAGTGATGTTCCTGGATGTGAACCTTTCTGTCTCCTTTCAGACTGCTGCTCACCACTGATGGAGATACGGGTCACGCTGTTACCATGGAAACACTGCATCCAACTGACCCTGCTGCTGGTTCAGCTGAGCTTACCTGAAGGTACACACCCCCACCCAGGCACTCAGCTACGCCCAAACTCTTTGAATCAATCTGACTGGATGATCTGGTGAACTGGAAAGTGACCTGAGATGACATGATGTGAATTGAAGCTATAGAAATAAACTGAATAGAATTGAACAGTGGAACACTGTATGTTTGTTGTCAAGTAAATTTTAATATATGAAAATTAAAATGGTTTGAATATTCGTCTTGACTATTACTGTTGCCACCGTCTGTATTAGAGGGGTGGCCACAGGGGTGGCCAGTGATGGGCTTAGGGTGGCCATGGCCACCCCTGGCCCCCCATCTTGCTCCGCCCCTGGTCTTGTCCAGAGGAGGGCGCTCTTCTGTGTTGGCAACTGAATCTGTGGTGAGGCTTTAAAGCTGCTATTAAAACATGTTCTACTTATTTAGTTTGATCAAATAAAACTGTCTCCTCAGCTGGAGCTTCCTGTCGGATCCTTCGCTGCAACTCTGAGTTTGTTGCTGCAACGGTCCACCTGAGCAGCAGCGGTGCAGAAGCTCTTGGCAAGGACTCAGCAAACTCAGCCTACTGCAGTGCCCTGCGCTCCTACAGCATGTGCACCAAGAGGATGGCGCGACCATGTCGAGGAGACCTAGCTTACCACTCTGCAGTTCAGGGTATTGAGGACCTGCTCATCCAGCACCGCTGCCCCCGAGCGGGGCCAACAGCCCAGCCTCGGCCCCAGGCACAGGGCACGGTGTCCGGAGACACCTGCCTCTATGAGAAGAACCACTTCCGCAGGGAGGGCCAGATGCCAGAGTACCTGTACTGCAGTATCTTCGGAGATCCACATATTCGAACATTTAATAATGACTTCCAGACGTGTGCTGTGTCGGGGGCGTGGCCTCTCATAGACAATGACTACCTGTATGTACAGGTCACCAGCTTGCCAGCTAAGGATGGGATGTTCTCTACAGTCATCACTAAGGTGAGCTAAAGTTTAGCTCTAGTTCTGCTACCTGAGGGGGGGATGCATTGTGCTCGGTGCATCAACCCCCCCAGAAACAGCCTGTGAAGAGGAATCACAGCTCTATGGCAAGCTGCGTTTCTATTTATTCAATATCTTTGATTCACAGCATCATATCTGCCCATAGTTCACAGCTACAATGCACTAGTTATACATTTCGTCAGTCTGGCTCAACATTCTATGGACTTTTATACTGCAGTTATATTAATAAACCACCAAGTGAGACTTTTGGACAAATGGCAGAAGCATTAGTCCTATTAGTAGAAAAAATGCTAAACTCGTCCTTAAAAGATCCCAGCCAGTTGGTCACTCCTCTACAACTCTGTTGTTATAGAAGATTAAAAAAAAACAATGTGTAAAAACTTACTGATACACATCATGAATTCACTTCAAAAATGTGTTATTGATCCCAAAGGAAAATTAAATGTTGCTCTAACTCTTAGGGATTTTTTTCATGCAGTTGTATACATCATTAGCTGCAGACGATACGGTCTGGGGGGTTAAATCTGTTACCTAGCTACCTATATTAACTTGTTTAGTTTAGTCATGCTAGAACGGTTCCTCACTGCTATCCACTATGCTGCAGCTCTCAAGGCGGGAATTACTCAAACAAAAATGGCGGCGCGTTCATGACATGCAGGAGCTTATGTGCCTGCATAGCGTCCTCCACCCAAATTTCAATGAGAGCCTCGGTCTCGCCATCAGCCCAGGTCGCACTACGCTCTTTTGATGCCATTTATTGTTGATAAGCTGAGAAGGAGTTTTTGTTACGAAAAGGTGAAGAGATCAAAGCCGGACATGGTAGAAAATGAGTCAGCTGACTGTAAATAGGAGATGATGGTCTGCTCATTTGTTAGCAGATAATCGAGGCGTAGATGAACTGGTACTAGATGTAGCGAGGTCTGGTTGTTTCTGGCACGGTCCGGTTCAGATGTGTTCTATTTACACTCATCAGTTCTATCGGTTACCGTTTCTAAAGGGAATGAAGCCTAAGAATCCTTTAATGGGAGCAACAGTTCATTTAGATATTTAACTAGTAGATCCATCCATCCATCCATCCATGATATCAAGCATGATCGTGTGACCCATGTGTAGCACATTCATGTAGATGTAGCATTAGCATTAGAAGCTATTAGCTGTGGTTGGTTTAGCGTGTTTTATAGTCTCTATTCATTAGGCTGCCTGCTTGTGAGTCTCTGGTTGTTAGAGATGTGGTGTTGATAGCAAGACAGACTAATGTCATCAATCCAGGAACAAAATCATGCTTTACAGAGAAGCACCTGGACAGTAAGGTCAACCAAACTAAAGCTGAGTTGAATTCTGACTGAGTTTGTTTTATTTCTGTCTCTTCCATCCATGATTCATCTGGTTCCTCTGTGGTTCTGTCTCCATGCAGATTACCGTCATCTTTAAGAGCTGGCGTCAGTGCACCGACCAGCAGCTGTACCAGGCAGAGCTGGACAACGTTCCCGCTGCTTTCGCAGACGGCTCAGTGTGGAGCGCTGAGCGCCGCGGTGTCCGCATCCTGACGGTGAGAACCGACAGTCCCGGGTGGCACGCCGAGATCCAAGCAGCTTACATCGGCACGCTGATGGTGATCCGACACAGTGGCCGTTCACTCAGCCTGTCGATCCGCTCGCCCCGCGGCATCGTGGAGGCCTTCGACCCAGATCACGACCTGCAGCTCTGCATGTGGGGCTGCCCCGCCTCCCAGAGGGTGAACACCCTCCACCCCCCAGCGCTGGATTCTCTAGCAGCAGCCGCTATTAGAGCGGAGGCTCATTGTGCTGCGCTCCTTCCTACTCAAGACATCTACTATCACGCATGCGTGTTTGACCTGATCTCCAGTGGAGACCTGAACTCCAGTAGAGCCGCGGTCAGTGCACTGCAGGACGCCCGAAACATGATCAGCAACAGGCAGGGCGTCCACCTACTTCCTGTTGCGGCTGCAGGACAAACGCAACTGAAGATCCTGCTGCTGCTAGGCATGCTGGGAATTCAAGGCGGGGCCTGAATGGACCTGGATCTTTTATGAAACACAACCTGCAACTGAGCTGAGAAAAATGGGATGATTTCATCACAGTGAGAGAGGTGAAGAGTTGCTAGGAGGTGAATAAGAGGAAAAGTTACGCATTTTTCCAGCTTTAGGCAAAACGTAAACATCCCTGGAGCTGCAACAGGAAACCTCCTCTGGGGAGTCGCTCATCTGCTGCACATCAAGATGATTTACTGTTTAATGGTTGGGCGGAGGGTGGGGGGGGCAAAGGATCCGTATTTATTACTGATTCATCATTAAAAAGTCATGTTATTCTTAGTCTGTCATAAGTCATTACTTCCAGTAACACGTGTTATTCTTCCTCCCTCCTCTGGGTATGTATCTGCAGGAGGGGAAAACGTTTCCGTCTGAACCAGATCTAACCTGAACTAGAGACTCTTCCAAAGGTGTATGACTGTTGGTTCTGGGCCTCTGCTGATGTTGGGACCACAAACGGAAGCATCAAGTAAACGTTTAAGGAAACAGTTTAGACTGTGTAGCTGCTATTAATCAAGAAAAAATTGACTGTAAATCTATTTTGATAATTTCAGAGATTTAGTTTAAAATTTGCATTGAATTATTTAATTCAGAATGTTAGCATAAAGCAAAGGAAAAGAGCTAACCTCTATTGTTCAGCTATGTTTTGTATCTAATGGAAAAAACATATAACCTCCCTTCACTAAAATGTCTTGGTTCAGGAAAACTCAAAAACTAAGAAGCTCTAACTGGGAAAGAGGTTATCATGTCTTCCAGCAGCCAAAGGCTATAGCAGTATGACCTGAGGATAACCTAAGCCAATCTCACTATGAGCTTTATCAATAAGAAAGAGCTTTTTGCAGCTGTCTGAGATGTTTTATCTGTGGGGAGATCTCTCTGCTTGTCACGTCTTGGCCGTGGTTTAGAGGACCAAAATGCAGAAGCAGAGAGGCTGAGGTGAATTCTTCTGAAGGCTAGCAGCTAGCTGACCCATGGGACTGGAGGCGTCAGGCTGACCCGCCGGAGAGGGAGTGGCCTTTTTTCCCCGGCGGAGGCTCCTATGCCTGGAAGAAGCAGATGGGAGGGAAGGTCCAACAGCTGGAGATGGTGGTGGTACAGGATCAGAGGTTATAGACTGCGTGGGAATGTCATGGAGTGATGGTTTGGGCGGTGGAGGTCTATTAAAAATCTGAGAAAAGGCATCCTGTATATTCCACTCTGCTAAAGCAATGTAACCAGTCTTTAGGAAAAAGTCATGGAAGTCAGGAAACTTCTCCAGTTTCTCCTTTACTAACTTAGCTGCACTCACCCGCTTCCAAGGTGGGCTGATGAGAGGTAGGCTGTCCAATGTGGATATTAAGAGAGAAAGGAAGTTTCTTATTGGGTTTGCCTCTGCGGGGTCCATGTTTTGGTTGGTTCCTTCTGTCACGTCTTGGTTGTGGTTTAAAGGACCCAAATGCAGAGGCTGAGGTGATATTCTTGTAGTTTTAATGGTAACACAAACAATAGGGGGCAAAATCCAAAAATCCAACTTAAATGTTACACAGAGCAGAACAATGGAGACATCAGGGGGAAAAAAGCACAAGGAGCCAGGGAGAGACGAGGCGAGAAGACAACAGCAACGAGGAACCAGCAACAACAAGGAACCATCAAGGAGTGAAAGCAGAGGGAGAGTATATATAGCTGACTGAGACAAAGGCAGGGCTAACGAGCAGACAAGGAGCAGGTGTGAGGAGACAACGAGGGAGGGGAAAGGATATGGAAGTAAATATGTGCCATCAGAATTTGAATAGAAAATACCTCTGAAATTTGAATGTTGTATATTAGTGCTTACTTTTTCAGTATTAAAATAAATTCAGAATATATTTTTAACCTAAAAAAAATTCAATGTCATTATTTGTACATTAAAAAAAAATTCAGTGTATTTTTTTTTCACATGGTTGCAATTTTCAGTTATTAAAAGAATTCACATTCCTATTTCAAAGTGATAAAAATTTCAATATACATATTTTTCACAGTTTAAATTTTCAGTGTTAAAAAATTCAGCATATAAAAAATTCAACTTTTCAAAATTCAAATGCAATATTTTCGTTGTCCTCCAATTCAACTTGCTCAAATTCACTGTCTCAAATTCAGCGTCTAAAAATTCGCTGTAAAAATGGCCAAGGTTACTTCAGGTCACAGACATTAGCAATGGATGTCCGATTCCAACATCCACCTAATCACGTGACACAACCGTCATATTGAAGAAGTACCAGTATCACCCAGGCTGGCGACCATGGAGGCGAACTCAAACCCAGCGGTGAGTTTAATGCTTTCATATTTCTGTAGTATATTTTATTTTGCGCATGAAGTTTGATACATTATCTTAAAGCCTGATTTAAAACACTGGTTTGGGCCGTTGTTAATCTTACACCGTGTAGTGCCGGCATATTACCCCCCTCCCCCCACCCAATTTCCCCCGTTTTATTTCAAAAAGAAATACCACTTGCGCCTAGAAAGTCTAGAATCTTTAAAGAGAACTGATGGGTGGTGACTTTCTGGGTTGTTTGTATGTTGTCTTAGGTGAGACTGAGACAGGCAGTCGATGCCTACTGTGCTCTTCTCCCATTAAAATTGTAGAAACTATATCAAGCACAAATAAATCTACAATTTGGTAGGTAACTGGTATTTTGAATGATGTTGTAATGACAAAGAATTTCTTAATTAATTCATAAATGAAGTCACCTAACAATACAGTAGCTGATCAGAGTGGAGCCGGAACTGTTCACAGCCCCTCTTTGAAGCACACAAGGCAGCCATATTAGCTTACTACATTAGCGGTAGCATCTCCTGAAAAATTACGACTTTACTAAGACTGCCTGGAGAAGTGGTATTTCTTTTTGAAATAAAACGGGGGAAATCGGGTGGGTGGGGGGGGGGGGGGGGTGCTCGGAGGTAGCGAGAAGTAATATGCCGGCACTACACGGTGTAAGATTAACAACGGCCCAAACCAGTGTTTTAAATCAGGCTTTAAGATAATGTATCAAACTTCATGCGCAAAATAAAATATACTACAGAAATATGAAAGCATTAAACTCACCGCTGGGTTTGAGTTCGCCTCCATGGTCGCCAGCCTGGGTGATACTGGTACTTCTTCAATATGACGGTTGTGTCACGTGATTAGGTGGATGTTGGAATCGGACATCCATTGCTAATGTCTGTGACCTGAAGTAACCTTGGCCATTTTTACAGCGA